>NC_068939.1:36554792-36576127 GCF_016801865.2 Culex pipiens pallens | reverse complement strand
TACAATTAAATATCAGATCACATTTAAAAGACTGCGCAGGCAAGGGAAGCATGGATTTTGGAGTTCCCAAAGTTCAAATTTCTAATATTGTTATTAAGTCATACCGATGCAAATATTTTTCGAAGTTTATGTCAAAGTGGGGGGGGGGGGGGGGGGCAAAAAATCGGAATTTTTTTTTCGCGAAAAAAAAACTTTTCGTGGGACTGTACATTGGTATTTCATGGAAATTTAAAATGTCTTCAAAGGAGTTCAAACATGCTAAATATGATAATAAACGCAGGAAAATGCAATTTAACTAGTTTTCGGATGATTAGGAAGCGTTCTTTTATTACGTAACGCAGTAGGGAGAAAGGGGGGGAGGGGGGTCAGAGGCCGTGTTACGCTCCATACATTTTTTTTTAAATTTGTATGGAAATTTTGTTACGAGGGGGTGAGGGGAGGGGGTCTAAAATCCGATTTTTTGCGTTACGTAATAAAAGAACGCTCCCTTAAACTTTAACTTTCATCAAAATTTTGAAGTTTTTCGAAAAAAAAATGAAATTGGTTTGCCCCCTGATTATTCAGGTCGAAACAGGGGGCGACATAAACTTTGAAAAATATTTGCAATGGCCTAAGTAACTATTGACGAACATTTTCTCGGAAAAAAAAACAATTTTCGAGCTTTAGTGCTTACAAAAATTTACAAAAAATTGCAGAGTTTCATTAAAAGATGCCAAAAAAAAATCTGCAGTAAATTTATTTACTTTGTATGATTGTACATCTTTGGCCAACGTATTTTTCAGAAAAATAATAAAAAATATTTATAATTACATGATTTTTTTATTTGATGGATATGACCTAAATTCTAATTTATGTTGAAGCTAAACTTATACACCTGCAATGTACTACAATTCGAATTGAATATGAATTTCAAATGAAATGAACATAATGTTTTTTTGTTTCCACAAAAAATAAGATACAAACATTTGAAAAGGGCTTCTTTGAAACCGTCAAATTGCT
Organism: Culex pipiens pallens; assembly: GCF_016801865.2. Classification (NCBI taxonomy): domain Eukaryota; kingdom Metazoa; phylum Arthropoda; class Insecta; order Diptera; family Culicidae; genus Culex; species Culex pipiens. The sequence continues at coordinate 36,575,128 of NC_068939.1, read as the reverse complement.
CAAACTTTTTTAACAAAAAAAAACTAGCGACTTTGTACTTTCGTTGAAAGACGCGAATTTAATTGCTCTTAACATGACTGGGAGACACCAAAATTATTTAGAGTATTGCAAGAAAATTGTAAAATAAAAATATTATTTTTGAGGGTAACCCTAGAACTTTTCATATATAAAATGCTGTTTACATATTGAATTGAATTGATTTGAATAGTTAGCACTACAAAACTATCTCGTCTTAGAAAATTTAGGTCCACTCTAATATCGTCATGAATTTTATACACAGAAAAAAATGTTGAATTTTGGTAGGTTAAATATAACCTATTTTTGAGTAATATTACATAAAAAATGTGTTAAAATGAGAACCTGATGAAAATTCACCAAAAACTGACGAAAATTCACCAGTTTCTGATGCAATAGTACACATTTTTTGACATAAATTCTGTCACCATTCCCTGATGAATATTGCTGTCATTTTTTTCTGTGTACTGAATAAAAGTTCTTTACACAGCAAAGCTCTGAAATTCTTCCTCGTGGCAGACATATTTTTTTCTTGCCTCAGACCACTGTGCTTTGGTCAAAATTCAAATTTTAACTTTCAAACATACCAAAATTTGAATAAAAATATCGTAAAGAGCATTCTGACAATTTTAATAGTAGTTTACGCAACAAGTTGCAAAAAGAAGATTTTTTTCAGCACGAGTCGTACATTTACAACATTTTTTGCAATTTCGAAAAACACCCATTGAGTGAAATTTTAAGTCGAATTTTCATGTATTTTGTCAATAAATCGTTTAAATCAAAAAAAATGTTGAAAAGTGTTACTTTTCGAAACAAGGGCTGAAAAGTTTTCAGCACCCATTTCAGTGCTGAAAAGTAGAACTTTTCAGCATTTATTTTGAAAAGTGTTGCTATTCGATTCTGTTATTTTTGGTACAGAAAAGTAGGCTATTTCGTCGTTCAAGAATGACAGGAAAAGTAAGAAGTTTCACGACGGAATTGCAAAAAATACATTTTTCAACCGATTTTTGGAGTTTAAAAACCATTGGAAACAAAAAATCATTTTTCGTATAAAAAACTCTTAAAATTTTAGAAAATGTTAGGGTTGGTAGTTTGACTTGTTTTATGTGACTATGCCCATGATTTAAAAATGTAATTTTTAAGGGTCAATTATGGCTGTGATTTTTACTAGCTTATTTATACTTTCATATATTTTCAGTAAAAAAAAAACAGTATGCAGTAATTTTTTGAGTGTCCCAAACTATGCCTCTGCATATTTTTTTACAATTAAAATTAATATGGTGCCATTTTATAGCAGAAAATGTGAAAATTAAACAAAAAAATGAAAAAGTGACAAAAAGAACATGAACAAACTAGGAAGGAAAAATGTAATGATAAGAGGTGGTAGAATAGGCCAAACATAAACTAAACATGATAAATTCAAATTAATTACACATATAAAGCAACAAAAACATAACACAAGAGAAGTAAAGTTATTGGTAAAACAAAAGTAGCTCACGGGAAAAAGTAAAAAAAAAAACAAAAAAAAATACAAGCTACATACAATACAATATAATTCAATATAACTAAAAAAGTTAACAAACGATAAACTAAAAAAACAAGTCAATATTTAAAATGGATGAAAATCGCAAATTAAAAGAAAAAAAGAAAAGCTTATTTTTGAGAAATTTGTCAAAATCGCAACAAGGAGAGCAGAATTTAGGAAAGTCCCAATAAGTTGATAAGGAATAAAATTTAAAGCTCTGAAGACACTTCCAGAAAAAAAAGCTCAGCCCTCTTCTCCACGTCAAACCTCACCCTCCGCGGAGAAAGGATCACAAAATAGCTTTCATAGCTCGTTAGTCCAATAAATATTCCAATAAAATTTAATAGGATCAATCATAATGGCAACATAACCTCCTCAAACTGGGGGAGCAGCAGCAGCAGCAGCCGTGGTTTCCAGAAACCAGATCGAGCAGACGAGACGAGTGCGTAATCCGGGTGTTTTTTTTCTTTCTAACTGACCAACCTATGTTGAACGGATAATTTATGCTGGCCTGGGCTAGCCGAGATTGATCTCGACACACCACCACCTGACTGTTGTGAGGTTGTTGGCGGCAAAGAAAAGACAATTTCGCGGGCGCGCACTCCACGGGGGGTCCCCGGGCTAATACCAGAGGGGGGGGGCACAAGTCATGCTGACATTTGTGGGGTGGTTGGGGAAAGGAAATTAACTTGTTCAAAAGAGGGGTAGAAGGGGGATGAAGTGGAGTTCCCGCGATTATCTGTTATGGAAAATATAATAATTAAATAATTAATAACAACTTGTTTTCTCTCTTTTTTTGTTTGCAGGTAAACAACATCTTTCCGACAAACTTGTTTAATGCAGATCGTAAGTAAACATAATGGTGTAACTATCGATGAATGGGCGCGTTTAAGGTTAACTAGACTTAGGCACATTATTATATTTCTTAATTCAGATTAATTTTCAAACATAAATTGAGATTTTGTTGGTGCTCTGATTGTCCCCAGAGGGCAATTAGCTCTGAACAAAGATAAACAAGGAAGTGGGTAAAAACTGGAATAACTCACACGGCCAAACTTTTGCTCCAATTAGATGATGGAAACACTGACCTGTCGGAAAAAGGTCAGCAAAAGTTTCTTGTTTGGATTCGAGGGGGAGCACAACTTTTCCTCGAAATGAGTTTGCGTTATTTTTAGAAAAAGAAAACGAAAGCTTTCCGATGATTGATGCAGTAATTAAACTTCTTTGGCAAGCTAGTCAACCCTTAATTTACTGCAATTTCTTCCTTACAAAAAAAGAATGCCCACAAAGCACTCTTACAAACGGGTAAACAACAAACATCAATCTTATCACCATCGGGTGGAAGCTCTTCCTCTCTAACAGGGAAGATATGAGGGGGTGGTGAAGGTGTTTGCTCGAACAACCACTTGCTCTTATGGAGAAGCTCTTGAATCTTGAATGAATCGTCCTCGACGTCTTCGGGGTGCACACGTGTTGTGTTGAGCTTGAATGTTAGCCGAGCACTTTATATCGTAGTATCTTTAGGTGCTGGATGTGGAAGCAGAGGAAACTATTTATAGCTCACCCCCGGTGGGTGAAAGCTCTGACGAGCTTCTTCCGGTAGTGATCTGGTTGAGGGCTTGATTTCACGGAATTATCGATTGACTGCAAAGACGATCTCAACAAAGCTGAAACTAAAAATTAAAATACAAAAACTAAAATCTAAAAACTAAAAACTAAAAACTAAATCTAATCTAATCTAATCAGACCCTAGCGCAGCCAATCTTTCGAAGGGATCCTGGAGAGTGCCTTAGGTTAGATGACGCCTAGCACTCTTCTTGTCATTTATTAACATTTGCAGTGCGCCATTGCATTAGAATGCATTGAAACATCACAAGCGTTAAAGCGGCCAGGCCTACTGCGTAAAGCCGTATCGCAGAGATGATTCGTAATTGGGTTGAGTTTGAGCACTGAGTGTTCGAACAACAACACAATTCTGAATCGACAGGGGAGGAAGAAGCGTGGGGACACACCACCATACGCTCCAAGATTTTGGTTGTATTCGTTGGGAGCACCATGCTAAGAAGGTTTGGTACTCCGGGACCCTCAGGGATGGGACATTGTATTTCCACGAATGCCCTGGACACTATTTGCCGTGGTTATAGCGCCACAACTCGCTCTCTAAAAACTAAAAACTAAAAACTAAAAACTAAAAACTAAAAACTAAAAACTAAAAACTAAAAACTAAAAACTAAAAACTAAAAACTAAAAACTAAAAACTAAAAACTAAAAACTAAAAACTAAAAACTAAAAACTAAAAACTAAAAACTAAAAACTAAAAACTAAAAACTAAAAACTAAAAACTAAAAACTAAAAACTAAAAACTAAAAACTAAAAACTAAAAACTAAAAACTAAAAACTAAAAACTAAAAACTAAAAACTAAAAACTAAAAACTAAAAACTAAAAACTAAAAACTAAAAACTAAAAACTAAAAACTAAAAACTAAAAACTAAAAACTAAAAACTAAAAACTAAAAACTAAAAACTAAAAACTAAAAACTAAAAACTAAAAACTAAAAACTAAAAACTAAAAACTAAAAACTAAAAACTAAAAACTAAAAACTAAAAACTAAAAACTAAAAACTAAAAACTAAAAACTAAAAACTAAAAACTAAAAACTAAAAACTAAAAACTAAAAACTAAAAACTAAAAACTAAAAACTAAAAACTAAAAACTAAAAACTAAAAACTAAAAACTAAAAACTAAAAACTAAAAACTAAAAACTAAAAACTAAAAACTAAAAACTAAAAACTAAAAACTAAAAACTAAAAACTAAAAACTAAAAACTAAAAAAAGAAAGCCGAAAATACATACAAAAATTACCGGCATTACGATTTCGCGGGACAATCTGCTTTAGGAAAAAAACATTTGTTTTGAATGCAATTTCAGCTATAAATAACCTAATTCAAACAAACTCAAAATGAAATCCACTGCAACGCACAAATCATACCCCGTCGAAACCATAACTCAGCACAAAGGCTCTCCATACGATTCACAAAACTGAATTAGATTCAGTTTAGAGAGAGCCACAAACCCTAGAGGCTTTTCGAAAAAAAAGAAAAAAAAACCTCCGTTTGCTCCGGCAATCCGGCCACAAATCCAATCCAGGCCACACCAGACAGTGCTGCCAGCCGGCCAGAACATCAAACAAAGCCTAAAATTCACAGAATTTGAGAGAGGCAAAAAAAATCTCTAAAACAATCGCGATTTTTTTACAGTTTCTCCAAATATGGGCCGCTTGAGCAAACTCGGTCCAGGTCCAGGTCACCAGGTTCGCGCGCCGGACGTTCCGTCCGTATTTGTCCGGGCTGTGTCCCTCTCTAAGTAAGCAAAGCGACCGGTTGAACTTTGCGAATCGCGAAACTCTTTGTTGACACTACTGGATACTGGATCACACTACGGGGTGTGTTTCAAGGGAGGAGTATCTCGGTTTTATGTGTTGATTTTTCTCAGTGTTTATTGTAGTTTGAGCGTGTGTTACACGGAAAAAATATGTTTGAATTTTAGTTTTTTTTAATTACAAAATACATTTTTTCCTTACTCTTTTATGAAAAATATTGGAGAAAGAAAATGTTTGTCAACTTTTTCCCAAAAACCTAGTTCTATTTTAACGAGCACAGAAGCTCACCGCACCAAAAAAATCCACAATCGGATTTTCGGAAGCAGCTTTTTACAATTCTTGGCTAGCGAATCTTGTTGACCGTTGAGCGTTGCTCGATAATGTTATTTCCATTCTGCCCTTGCTTAATGCAAAGATAAAAAAACACAAATTTCCCACGTTAACGAATGATTCGACCAGAAGATGTGTAAAGTGTTTACACGCTTGCGACACACGAGCTGCTGCTGCTGGAGCAAGTGGAAATTTATTCATGGAATAACTGATTCGGAATTGATGGTTGCTGGTCCAGAAGCACGACCCTTTACGAGATTATCCTTTTCGTTTGGGGAACGACAATCGATCCACCCACCAAGCGACACGTTCTTGATTTGTTAACTTTTCGAGGTCGTAAAATGAGCTTTTACGGGCTGAAATGTGTTTGGTCAAGGGCTTTTTGGGTAAGATTAGTTGGGTTAGTTTAGTTGGGTTTCCGGATTTACGTGACATTTTTTATGCTGAAGTTTTTTACATTTGTAAAGATTATTAAATTTTTCTACATTTATATAATATACAAACAAAACAAATATAAATAAAAAAAATACCGGATTTAAAATTAAAGGAGTATAAATTTGTTATTTACCACTTTTCTTTTCAAGCATACAATTTAAAAAGACGAAAAAATATTTAAAAAAATATTTTGTTTAAATCTGGCAACCGTACCCACCGTATGTGGTCACTTAACTGATAATTGTACACAAAAAAAAAACTCATTTGTTATTTAGCTTCCGATTTTTTTTTATGTTTTTTTTTTCTTTGTGCCATCTTTTGAGCTAAAAGGTACGACGGATGTTTTGGTTTTCGCATTTGTTTCGCTTTTTTAGTATCAAAAAATTTCCCGAAAAAGCTTCTAACCATATTTTTTTGGATGTAAACTTGTATCAAGCGTAAAATTATTATCAACATATTTTTCTCGTTTAACAATCAGTTTTTTTTTACCAATATCGAAATAAAAAGAAAACAGTTTCCGGGTTGTTGTGCATGTATGTTCTAAATTTTTTTTTTTGAGTACTGCAAATTGATTCTAGAATATTTCTGAACATTTTCCATCGATAAAAATTATAGGTCATCGCTTTGAATTTCGTGATACTAGCAAAATACTTGGAATATAATTGAGTTTTTTTTTTGAAAAAAAAATGGATTTTTCTCAATATTTTGCCCAAAATAAATATTTGTATGTACTAAAAAAAAATTTTGAGTACTGCAAATAGATTCTAGAATATTTCTGAACATTTTCCATCGATAATAAGTATAGTTCATCGCTTTGAATTTCGAGATTTTTGCCTTCCAAGGTAAAAACCAGCTTTTTCAATATTTTCAATATATGGTGATGGCGCGCTATAGTTTTTACTAAAAAACGGCGAAATATTTTCGTCAAAAATTATAACAATGTTCTAGACATATGTTGCCCACATCCCAACGAACATTTTGGTGTATAAAAAAGTATAGGTCATCGCGATAAATTTTGAAATACCCCAGAACTTTGAAAAACTGTTTTACTAAAAAGCACCGATGGAGAAGAAAAACTCATTTTTTCGGAAAAATGAACCCGTAGTTAGATGGCTGAGAAAATTCTCTAAATCGTGATGTGTTTGGATTTTTAAAAACGATAATATAACAAATATGAAAAATGATAAACCAGGCGCGCGCGAGTCACGAGACGGGGGCCTTAAGTTTGAGCAATTCGCTACAAAAATTGGAAATGAATATCATTCGGTTTTTTTTATATAAATATGATGAAACATTTTGGGGACATCCAATTTTGGCAGCTGGCCATACAAAAATAGATGTTTGAAAATATGTATATTGGAAAGGTATTTTCTGATTCTGTCTTCAAAAAGCTATAAGTGCTGATGAAAACCTAGAAAAAAAGTTACACTTTTAGAAAAATAACCCCACGTTTTTAATCATAAATTAAATTTCACAAAATCCGCATTTTAATTTTTGGATGAGGACTGTTCCAGAAAAAATGAAACATTGATTTTTTTTTGATGATTTTAAAAATTATTTTATGTCATTTAACATTGATTTCCAAAAAATAAACGATGTTTTTAAGCGAAATAAAATGCATTTTTTTACATGAAATTCCGGATGGGGCAAAAATGATTTTTTCAACAGCGATTTTTGATAAATATTTAAGTTCTGTTACACAAATTTAGTATCAAGAATATTTTTCAAATGGTAAACTTGTCACTTTGCCAAACATTATTTGCCCTTTTCTAACATTTTCTGAAAAGATAGCATTTTATGACGATTAAAACAAATAAAAAACAAACAAAATTCCCGTGATTTTTCCAAAGGCGGGAATTCCCGGGATTTTTTTTTATATTTTGTCCCGGATATTTCCGAAATTGAAAAAAAAAAACAATTTTGGCATAAAAATTGAATTTTGATTGTGGAAACAAATAAACAGTTGAATCCCCCCCCCCCTTTAAAATTGGTTTGAAAAATCAGGGGGCAAAAAAAGTTTTTTTTCAAAAATCTTCAAAATTTTAATGAAAATAGAAGTCAAATCAACTTAAAACAATCTAAAACGCATTTTCCTGCATTTATAATCATATTTAGCATGTTTGGGCTGGATTAAAAGTATTTTGAATTTTTATGAAATTCCAAGGAAAGCACCACAAAAACTTTTTGTATTAAGTTTCATTTTCTATTAAGTTTCATTTATTTAAAAAAGACTATTTTATTAACATTTATTATCAATTTTATATATTTATCAATTTAAACTTTATTTATTTTTCATGAAACACCGCTATTTGGATCAAATCAAGACAAAAGTAAAGAATTAAGACAGTTGTGTTAAAGCCAAATTTGTTACGTTATGTTTTGAATTTTTGATTGATTTCGGATAAAACAAGAGCCTAACAGAACAATAAGTACACAAATTTACAAATAAAAAAAACCTGTGCCTATTCAGACTGAATTCCCGATGACTTAAGAGCGAGTCCACGAACAGGGCATACCTTTTTGTATGGGACGTCGTTTGGACCTCACCAATCTGGCTGAAATTTTCAGGGGTTGTTTGTTAATATAAAACTAGCATCTGGCCAAAATATGAGCACTCTAGGTCAACGGGAAGTGGGGCAAATCAGGACACAAAGTTTGAAGGTTCAAAAACGTCAAAAATCTTAAAAAGGCTATAACTTAGGCTAAATTCAATTTATTTTCAAAATTCAAAATGCATCTGAAAGGGTTTAAAAAATGCAACAAAATGCAGGAAAGAGCATCCCAATTGGTTAAATCTAAAGGGAGTTATTGGCATATTAGTGAAAAAATAGTATAATTTTCAATCTTAAATAAAAAAGTGTTCCAGCCAGATATCAACTCGGTTCGACCTGAAGCTTGTAGGGGACATCTGGGACTAACATCTGAGACAGAGAACGCTTTGGGTAAGACAGTTTAACCTATTAAATAGACACTTTTACTTTTAGTGAATTTTTTGGTTGTAAATTTTTGCTCGGGGGACCCCTTAGATCTCATTTTCTTTTCACATTAGAAACATGCATACAAATTTATATTTTGATCCATTTTAACCCTTTAAAAATAAAAGTTAAAAAAAATCTTCGATTCACATTTATTGAAAATCAAGCTCGTTTCCAAGGATACTAGATGACACCAGAAAAAAACAGCTTTTTAATTTTTATAACTTTTATTTTTTAAAGGATTAAAATGGATCAAAATACACATTTTTATGCATGTTTCTTTTGTGAAATTGTCTCAGGAGCACGAATATGATAAAATTATCAACAGAAAATGGGATTTAAGGGGTCCCCTGAGCAAAAATTTATAACCAAAAAATTCACTAAAAGTAAAAGTGTCTATTTAATTTGTTAAACTGCCTTACCCAAAGCGATGCGAGATGGGTATGCTTTGCTCGTGGACTCGCTCTTAAGGAAAATTTAGTAAATATGTTTTATATAAAACATGAGTTTCTGAACTTATCAAAAAAATTACATTGAATGGTATCATTTTACTTGAAAGTTTCAAAGAAGTTTTTAAAACTTTTGTGGTCATCCCAAGTAACAATTTCAGTTTTGTAATAGTCTCAAAGAGTTTCTGTAGAATTCTTAAGAAAGTTCAAATGAAATGCTTTATGGTCCTACATGCTGAGTTAAATACCAGTTAAATCAACATTAAAGCCAAAATGGACTATTTTAGGAGGTTATCAAGAGTATTTTTGAGGAGCATGTGAAAACTTACCAGTTTTAATGTGTGCTTTATAAATACATTATAGAGCTCTTCAAAACAAGATTAAAACTGCTTGGCTTGGAAAAAGGTTTTCTTGAAGTCTGTAATTATTCTTGAATGCTATATCAGAGCATGAAGTATTTATTTATTTGTTTTCTAGTAAAACCAAAAGGTTGTATATCAGAGGGAATGACATACAAATTTACTTGATTAAAATATATTATTCTTATACGCAAATACAATGACTGATGGCAGATGATAATAATTTGGCAATATTATTTATTGTAACTAAGAAATATTCGTTGAAGTTTATACTTATAATAAGCCACAACAGTTATGCCAAAAAAAAATCATCGACCAATTTTCAAAGATAGCTCGAAAAATTAGTGTGAGCACTTCCAATTCCCTGAAAAAAAGTTGAGATTTGTTCAAAAACTAATAATTTTTGCTTGTTGTTGCTTCCAAATTCAATATGGCTGCGTTTTTTGCCCCTTGCTTCTTTCAGCAATATGGCGAAATTGGATAAGTGTAAATGCTCTTGATTAAATATTTTTTAAACCTATTCATTCTTGAGCAGCTCTGGCTCAAAACTAGCCAGAACATACCAGATTTATAAAATACTTATAAGGGCTTTAATCAGAACCAAAATGTTTTATCATGGTTTTCTACAAGATTATATCGCACATGGCAGGACCGTAGTACATGCAACTTTTTTAGCTGCAAGTAGATCGCCTTCGATGGTGGAGAAATTGAATTTCAAAATAACTGAATAAAAAAACAGAAAGGTTATTTGCTTTTTAACGATATTTATTCATTCTAAAAACACAGCATGAACACACATAAGATCACTTAATGAAGAACCAACTGACGCAACTTTATTCGTGTAGCTTTATAAACACTGTCCTTATTATCACTATTGTTAAGTGATCGTCGCAACATTCACCGCAGTTTTTGTACTTTTCACTTCACTTACACAAGTAAACAGCACAAAAAGACCATATTATTGATTGAAATAGTTATTCACAAAAAAATACAGAAAACTGCAACAATAGCACAAATGACACCTTTAGCGCAACTGTCAATTATTGGGCGTAACAATACAGAAAACTAGATCTGATGGGTTTTATTGGAGACTAATTTAGGAATATAATGTTTTATGGATAGCCTTTTGTATACCTTAAGTATTTATGCCAGTCCTTGTTAAATCTCAATAGTCTTTAGCAACACGGGAAAATGGTGGATAAGCATTTTGACTGCTGGAACTATTCTACAAGTTTTGATACAAAAGGTAACATTTTCACAAAACAAAAGCTGGCTTCCCGGTTACCTTTTAACACTACGGGTTTTGTTAAATAGTTACCTGGTGTTTCAGAATTTGCATAACAGTTCCAGCTATCAACATGCTTTTGCGACCATTCCAAATGATGCTCCAGAAGTGCTCCCCAAAAACTATCAACCAAACACACTTTATCGGAAATAAATTCATATTATTATCTTTTAATATAGAATTATTTCCCACAATGTAAGAACCGCAGGCGGAGTCGGATGTGTTCAGACAGGTGAAAACAAATTCACTAAATCTTTAAAAGCACTTTTTTGGAGCCAATTCCAAGGCACACAACAGTAAAAACTATTCCAGGAAAATGTTGTATATTATTCTTTTCATCAAAACTAAAAAACAATAAGAAACAACAAAAAGCCATTTTATTACACCTTCAACGTAGCAATGAATAATCTAACTGAATATTCATGAATAATTGTTTAGGGAACAGCTTCACGTTCTGCACCGAACGAAGTTGCAGAGACACTGACAGTTTAAGTCTTACAGGATTGTAAAAATGCTCTTTGAAGACGGGACTGATTTCAGGCAGACTTCGTTAAAGTTATTTGGCAACAAAACAACCTCTTCAAGATAGTTTAAAGTGTAAGGAATAAAACCAAATTAAAACCTTATATATAATTCTTAACATAATCTTGAAGAGATCTTGAAACTATTATTAAGTTTTGTGACCATAAAACAAGTAGGTTTTAATCAAAGCCTTAGTAATACTTTATTGCACTTTTTAAAACTTTAATAAAAACTTATAAGAATACTAAGCATATCATTTGTTACTTGGGCATGTAACATAAAAAAGTAGTAAAAGAAATATTTTGAAACGAAACATATATAATTTGAATTACATAGAAAGTTGCTTGCTCATTTCGTAATAAGCTCTGCATTACTTGATATCGGGCGAAAATGCTTTTTACCAGGCGTAATTGAAATTTTAAGTGTTGATGAGCAAACATTTTCTTCAGTCGTTATATTATTCAAAAGAAAACAGAATTTTTCGGAATTTATTTTGTCTCATAAAAATTAAATTTACCTAAGCGGAGCTTATGATCTGATAATAACATATTTCAACCATTTTTGGATATTTTATCAATTTCCAACGCATTGACTCCAAAGTCAGCTTAAACGGTCACTTGAAATTTTCCACTTTTCAAGATAAAACCCCAACCTGTCCCCCGACAAACTGCCGCCGTGTGTGTTCATCCAACTGAGCGGCGAGCAGCCCCTCTCGAAAATTGTTCCCAAGAAAAGCAATTTTCCTCCCAATTGCTCTAATCCGGCTTGGAAAACGTCAAACGTCTCTCCGCTGCCGCTGTCGTTGTCTAGTGACGGACCAATCTAAAGAAATACAAAAATTGCCTTCTCAGGAAAGTCTGGACGAAAAAAAAAATACGCCGACATTGTTCCGACCAGACCGAAAAGCAATAACAATTTTCCAGCTGAGCAGCCACTTGAAAATTACGCTTTTGAGAGGAGGTTCGTGGTTGGTGGGGGGGAAGGTCACGTCTCTTTGTCCTGGCCAACGTAATCTAATTCACCTGTTCCTGCTCAATGAAACGGGCAGAACAATGAATGAATTGTTCACTGGAATTGGGTTTGCGATCACTTGCCGGTAGAATTTCTTTTTGTTGAATTTTTGAAAATAAAAAAAATCCTAGACAGCTCTCAATTGAAGTCCATTCGTCTCAGACGGCCTTCCCGAGACGCTGCACGATTGATGATTTATGATGATTCCTTTCGATGTGCCATATTGGATCGCAGCAGTGCCCCCGCTCTAGGGGAACCTGGGCCCCCCTTCGACCTTCGAAATGTTCGTTCAATTTGATTCCAATAATACGGTGATTGCAATTTGATGGTTTCCGATGTGGAAACAAACTTCCAGGAAAAAAAATAAAATCGGTAAACATCATCAACCCTGCTTCCAGCCTCCCTTCTGGCGCCGGAAAAGCTCATCTCAAAAAGACCCAGTTTCCGTATTTTATTTCCTTCTCCTGTCCAATGTCTCGTTAGTATCCACCAGCTGTCTATCTGTCTGTTTCCAAAAAAAAAGCTTAACGTTTTGCCCTTCTTTTGCTGCTCTTCATCAAAACCGTATGACAACTTCATCATCCATCATGCTACTGCTTCTCTGCCCGAATAGCTAAAGTTGGTGGAAAAACCGCCCAAAGTGAGCAGAAATTTTTCCAATATATTTTCCCGATTTTCCCACACACGTCCAACATTACGACTGTCAGTTGCAAATGGTTGGTTATTTTTTCGTCCTGTTTCGGCTCCTTCAAGCTGTTTGCAACGAAAAAGTTTTGCTTTCCGAGGACGAGAGGACACATAATCGAAATGCAATCGATCATATCTCGGTGCCACCGGGGTTTGGCTTTATATTCCTTTTTTTCGTTTTTCTTGCTTTTTTGAGTTGATAAAAGTTATGCAATATCGCTCGGTGACAGGTTTGCATTTGAGTGCACTTTCGGAGGTTTGGTTTTTAGAAGCCAAACGTATAACTTTATGAAAACTAATAATGTATGGGCAATTCCACTTCCAACGTATTTCTTTTTGGCATTTCTCTACACCCAAAGTTAAAGAACGAGGGGATAGTCCTCACGAAAAGAAACGTGAGGAAAGTGCTATTTTGCGAGAGTAAAGTCCTCTCGCGTGTTCATTCGTTCATTGGAACAGTTCATCCTATGAGTGGCTTATATGGACAAACGACCGCTACTTAGTCACCGAACCATAGTGGCCCATACGGCAAAGGCACGGTTCAATATGCCGAAGGTCTTGGGTTCGAGTCTCGATACCGGTACTTTTTTTTTGATAGATAAACTTTTTTGGAAAATGAACCATGAGTAAAGTACTCTCGGTAATTTCTGGATTTATCCTCTCCGTCCGCACACAGTACCATTTTACTACCGAATCGTGCTCTTTATCCTCTCGTATGCCGATGCCCAGTTCTGGGTGTAAAGTTTTGCATTTTTGCAAAAAAAATAAATGTGAAAGCCTTCACTTTTAAACTGCGATATAGCAAGAACTATTGGTCGTAGATGATTTAATTATAATAAAATGCTCAATACAACACATATAATAAATAAGTAATGAAAAAATAACTTGCTTTGGCAAAACTGTAGTTTTTGCATTCTAATCATTTTTACAGTGGACTCTCTCGTTGTCAATATTGAAGGGACCGTCGAGAGCGGGAGTTATCAAATTATAGAACGAAAAATCAAAGCAATCTATTTGAAGGGACTGACAAATTTATTGACAGCTGGAGAAATATTGGTATCGAGAAGATCGACAGCCAGAGAGTCCACTGTATATGGGTAATTCTCTACCAACTCACACGAAATCGGGAAAAGTTGCCCCGACCCCTCTTCGATTTGCGTGAAACTTTGTCCTAAGGGGTAACTTTTGTCCCTGATCACGAATCCGAGGTCCGTTTTTTGATATCTCGTGACGGAGGGGCGGTACGACCCCTTCCATTTTTGAACATGCGAAAAAGGAGGTGTTTTTCAATAATTTGCAGCCTGAAACGGTGATGAGATAGAAATTTGGTGTCAAAGGGACTTTTATGTAAAATTAGACGCCCGATTTGATGGCGTACTCAGAATTCCGAAAAAACGTATTTTTCATCGAAAAAAACACTAAAAAAGTTTTAAAAATTCTCCCATTTTCCGTTACTCGACTGTAAAAAATTTTGGAACATGTCATTTTATGGGAAATTTAATGTACTTTTCGAATCTACATTGTCCCAGAAGGGTCATTTTTTCATTTAGAACAAAATTTTTCATTTTAAAATTTCGTGTTTTTTCTAACTTTGCAGGGTTATTTTTTAGAGTGTAACAATGTTCTACAAAGTTGTAGAGCAGACAATTACAAAAATTTTGATATATAAACATAAGGGGTTTGCTTATAAACATCACGAGTTATCGCGATTTTACGAAAAAAAGTTTTGAAAAAGTTACTTTTTGCGTTTCTCTTTGTTTCGTCGTCCGTGTCTGTCATTGTTACACTCTAAAAAATAACCCTGCAAAGTTAGAAAAAACACGAAATTTTAAAATGAAAAGTTTTGTTCTAAATGAAAAAATGACCCTTCTGGGACAATGTAGATTCGAAAAGTACATTAAATTTCCCATAAAATGACATGTTCCAAAATTTTTTACAGTCGAGTAACGGAAAATGGGAGAATTTTTAAAACTTTTTTAGTGTTTTTTTCGATGAAAAATACGTTTTTTCGGAATTCTGAGTATGCCATCAAATCGGGCGTCTAATTTTACATAAAAGTCCCTTTGACACCAAATTTCTATCTCATCACCGTTTCAGGCTGCAAATTATTGAAAAACACCTCCTTTTTCGCATGTTCAAAAATGGAAGGGGTCGTACCGCCCCTCCGTCACGAGATATCAAAAAACGGACCTCGGATTCGTGATCAGGGACAAAAGTTACCCCTTAGGACAAAGTTTCACGCAAATCGAAGAGGGGTCGGGGCAACTGCTGTGTGAGTTGGCGGAGAATTACCCATATACATTACCAGTTTTTTGGATTCAAAGATGATTTTATAAATTCTTTTCTAACATAACACATTTAACATAACAAGTTTTGATCACAGAAGGCTGAATAAGCCAAAAGGCTAAAACGTCAAAAACGAAAATATGCAAACCGAAGTTTGTCGGGTAAGGCTTGTTTAACATAATTATTAAAAAAATAAATCAATTTTTGATTTGAACCAAATTGATTTTTCAAAACTAATTTCTCTTGTTTGCACATTATTTGAAACAAAATATAGTTCTTTGAAAATAAATAGGTTTTGGAAAAAAAATTCCATGAGTTTTGGCATTCCTTTAACGGAGCACATCAACCAGAGCATTTAGCACCAGACATTTTAGTATGTATCTTCAAAATTACGGAAACTATCGTTATAGAGCAATTCCAGCTCAAATCAGGAATTTTTCTGGTACTTTTGTACCCGACCCTCTCCGATTTCAATGAAACTTTGTAGACATGTTATCCTAGGCCTTTATAAGTCATTTTTGTGTATATGAAGCCAATAGTACTCGAAAATAACATTTGAGAAGGGCGTAAGGTATTTAAATATTTTTGTATTCTGTAATTTAAAAATTACTGTATCTCGAAGCCGTTGCGTCGTATCAAAAAGTTGTCAAAGACAAACTTGTAGGAAATTGGACGGTCTTTCTGAAAAAAATACACTGAAACAAAAATACACGCCACATCTATGAGATTTTTTTTATTTTTAAGTCTAAAACTTAAGTTTGAAGGTGATGTCACGATTTTTTTTCGTTCAAAATTTTTGAGGAAATAGCCTAAAATGTTACTAAAAGACTGACGAAAAATGCAGGATGGTATGTCACTCCTAAAAAAATACAAAAATCATTTACTAAAACTGTTTTTTTGAAAAGTGCTATAAACGTCAAAATTTTAAAAACCGGTAGTGGGAATCGATTCTTCAGACAATTTCACATAAAAGTTTCCACATTGACCATTGTCCTTTGTCCAATCCTTGGGAAGATACAGCGGTTTTAAAAATAAAAATGTTGAAAAAACGGGATTTTTTGTGGTTTTTGACAATTTCTATATTTTATACTTGGTTTTTCAGTCTCGTTAATATTTTTACCGGAAAGCTCGTCCAATTTCCCATAAGTTTGCCTTTGACAGCATTTCAATTTGGTGTAAGGGCTTACAGATATAAGCTTAATTACATTGCTTATAACTGAAAATAGAATATTTTTTTCAGTGTGGTAGAAACCAGGATAGTAAATTTGATTACGTAAATATAAAAACGATATAAATCAAAAAGCTGTCAAAGGCAAACTTATGGGAAATTGGACGAGCTTTCCGGTAAAAATATTTACTAGACTGAAAAACCAAGTCTGTCATATAGAAATTGCCAAAAACCACCAAAAAACCCATTTTTTCATCATTTTTATTTTTAAAACCGCTGTATCTTCCCAAGGATTGGACATAGGACAATGGTCAATATGGAAACTTTTATGTGAAATTGTCTGAAGAATCGATTCCCACTACCGGTTTTTAAAATTTTGACGTGTAGCCCACTTTTCAAAAAAACAGTTTAGTAAATGATTTTTGTATTTTTTTAGGAGAGACATACCATCCTGCATTTTTCGTCAGTCTTTTAGTAACATTTTAGGCTATTTCCTCAAAAATTTTGAACGAAAAAAAATCGTGACATCACCTTCAAATTTAAGTTTTAGACTTAAAAATCAAAAAATCTCATAGATTTGGCGTGTATTTTTGTTTCAGTGTATTTTTTTCAGAAAGCCCGTCCAATTTCCTACAAGTTTGTCTTTGACCCCTTTTTGATACGATGCAACGGCTTCGAGATACAGTAATTTTTAAATTGCAAAATAAAAAAATATTTAAATACCTTACGCCCTTCTCAAATGTTTTTCTCGAGTACTATTGGCTCCATATACACAAAAATGACTTATATAGGCCTAGGATAACATGTCTACAAAGTTTCATTGAAATCGGAGAGGGTCGGGTACAAAAGTACCAGAAAAAATCCTGATTTGAGCTGGAATTGATCTATACTTTTCTTATTCATCCCCTAAAGTACTGTATACTAAACGTTTTACAGCAAGGTTTAACTATTTTTTAAATCAGATTGTTGCTGGTTTGAGATAAGAATACAACTTCCTTGAATGCTGCGCACCCTTAAACGTGAAAAGTTCTGGGAAACATATAAAGAGATTTTTTGATGCTATATTTAATTTTTTTAGCATTTTTTAAACTTAGAAACATGTTTGAATTATATTTTTCATATATTTGCATTCTTTAAAATATGACAATTCTTGAAAAGCGTTAAGAAAAATAGTAATTAGAAATTATGTTTTTCATGCATTTGAAAAGAAAACAGTTTCGACTATTTTATGTCATACATAATTTTAGTGATATTTTCATTTATTTCTGTCAGATTTTTTTTGAATTGAAAAAAAGGCGAGGTGCAGTATTTGAAGAGATTTTGCCATAATAACATTTTTAAACTTATAAGTTTAAAGATGGTTCTGAAAACACCCATAGAACCTATGCAGGCATTTATGGCCTACTTAAAAAAAATGATACTAGGGTGATTAAGGTTGTTAATCGATAAAATTATCGGTGAAAACCTCATCGTCGATAACGGACGATAACTCACTTTTCAAATCTTTTTTTTAAATCGATTGATTCAATCCTGCTATATTTTCAATGCTTTCACTAAGAAATTTTTTTGAAAATGTTGTAAGTTCAAACATAAAATAATAAAAAATCACAAAATATCTTTTTTTAAATACCAGGATTTGCATATGAGATCAAACGAAGCAAAATTGTGTATGCTATTTTACCTTTATTTTTTGCAAAATACTAACATTTTCTAAAAAACTCAAATCAAAGAATTTTTTTCACTTTGTTAGAGTTTTTTCTGGAAAATACTAAAACTTTCACAAAATAACGTATTTTTTTCGAAAACACCTAAATTTTCAAAATTTGCAATAAAAAACGAAGCAGAATTTTGAATGCATAAACAATTTATTAGAGTTTTTTTTTAAACTAAAACTTTCCCAAAATACCGTATCTTTGCGAAAAAAAAAACTGTTTTCAAAAATCACAGTATGCATGTATGATTTTCCACTTCATATGAGTTTTTTTTTGAAAATATAAAAATACAAAGTACCATAAAGCTAAAATTCAAAAAAATGCAATATGGACGTCAAATAAGTCAAATTGCGTATGCTTTTTCACATTATTAAGCGAAATTCTGTATGCTTCTTCACTTTATTAGAGTTTTTTGCTTTTAAAAATTCTAAAATTTTCACAAAATATTGTATATTTTCGAAAATACTCAAATTTTCAAAATTTGCAATACGGGTATCAACCGAATCAAAATTTTGTATGCTCACTTCATTAGAGTTGTTGTTTAAAAATACAAAAAAAATCACAAAATGCTGTATTTTATCCAAAAACCTCCAATTTCAAAAATTTTAAATACGGATGATAAACGAACCGAAACCTGGTATGCTTTTTCACTTCACCAGTTTTTTCTTTCTTTGTAAATACTAATTACCACAAAGTACCGTATCTTTTCGAAAATAATCAAATTTTAAAAATTTGCAAAAAGGGTATCAAAAGAAGCAAAATTTGGTATGCTTAATACAGGCCTGCCCAACGTACAACCCGCGGGTCGGATCCGCCCCATGAAGCCATTTCATCTGGCTCGCGACGGTTTTTTAAATAGTTCTTTTACCGTCCCTAAAGGCTGTTAATGAAATGTTAAATAAATAAATTGATTGTCTAAATTTAAAAAAAATAATCTTGAGATCAAATTTTAACAACATTCTTCATGTTTGAATTTAATTCTTATAATTTCTATATTGATATTTCTAAACTGAAAAATGATGCAAGAAAACAAAATAATCCATTTCGTAAAATTATGCATTTTATGAAAAAACTTGGATTGTTGTCTAAAAAAGTACAAAAAGTTAAATTTTTTTTTTGTTTTGACTGAGTTTACCTCAAAATAAAGTTTTTTTTAATTTTTTTTTAAATAAAGTAATGTTATTTTCCAGAACAACTGATAAAGTTTTTTTTTAAATAAAGCTTTAAATGGCAAATTATTCATATTAAGAATAGGTCGCTGCAAATATTTTATAAATATTTAGAAAATGTCTCAAAATGAGTCAGGAAATTAGGGAGCAAAAATATTTTTTTCGTAAACTTTGAATTTTGAAGAATAACGAATTGAAAATGAGTGTTTTTGCCTTCCTCACCTTACTGAGGAAAGGCTATAAAATCACTCGAAAACTGAACTTCTCAATTAGACCTCCTAGACCCACCTTCATGTATACCTATCGACTCAGAATCGAATTCTGAGCAAATGTCTGTGTGTGTGTGTGTGTGTAGGGATGTGGGTCTGTGCACCAAAAAATATGCACTCGATTATCTCAGCACTGGCTTAACCGATTTGGACCGTTTTGGTCTCATTCGATTCGTCTTGGGGTCCCATAAGTCCCTATTGAAAATTATGAAGTTTAGTAAAGTACTTCAAAAGTTATGCTAAAAAAACGATTTTGACTAAAGTCCGGAAGATTGTAAAAAGGGTGGTTTTTGTAACAAACCCCAGCATGTTATACATTTTTAGAAAGGTATTTAAAAGACCTTTCCAACGCGACCAATACATTGAAGATCTGACAAACCTATCAAAAGTTATTAGCAATTAAGTGTTATTTATGCACTTTTTGGAAGCCGGATCTCAGATATCATGATGAAAACGTTGTCCGGATCTATCATGCAACCCGTCGTTGAACAGGTAATCAAAAGACCTTTCCAACGCGTCCAAAACATTGAAGATCTGACAACCCTATCAAACGTTATAAGCACTTAAGAGTTATTTATACACTTTTTGGAGGCTAGTTCTCAGATATTTAGATGAAAACGTATTCCAAATATATCATGCGACCTATCTTTGGATAGGTAATTTAAAGACCTTCCCACGAGCGTGTCTATTTTGGATAGCATTACCCTTTGAATGAGAGGAAGGCACCAACCACCTAAGGGTGGATTAAGTAACGTTTTTT